>NW_022195377.1:0-1980 GCF_008641045.1 Pistacia vera | reverse complement strand
AAAGAAGCGTAAACAAAAAAAAAAAGGGTATGATAGAGGGTTCATTGCATTTATACTCTTTTGAAATGACAAGTAACATGTGTGGACAAAAAAAGCCTATACTAGAGTATGACAAACAAGCTATTGGGGTGATATTTAGCACACTGGGGCTTAATGGGTTTTAGTTGTCATTAAATTGTCTGGCAAATCCCGGTTTCTCTGCCTAAGACTATGCTTGATTGCTCAAATTCTACACAACAACAATGCCCTTTATCAATTAAGTGTTTCTACAATTACAAACAAAAAAACTTTGTTTTTTTTTTTTTTTTTTTTTTTTGGTAACCTAAGAAATAAGTGATTATACATTAAGTTTCAGGGACTACAAACTCATACTTATTTACTTTATGAAAAAAAAATATATATATCACGAGAGTATCATGTCATTAATACCACCATTTAATGAATTTTCCACCCGAAGTTTGCCCTAAAGACAATTTCGTACCAAAAAAAGTTTGAAAACGACAATACCTACCAATCGTTAAGATCTGTTAGACAGTTTTAGACAGTTTTTCATCCTACCGTTAAGATATGTTAGTAAAATCCGTTTAAAGAATGATAGGGTGGTAATTTTTATGCAGCCGAAAATAGTCAGAAGAAATGTGGCCGACGGCAGGGAAAATAGCCCCCCCAAAAAAACCCAATCAATCTACAAATAATTTGGTCGGGTGCGATTCTGCGTTCCCCAACCTCCACTGACCAAAGAATAATACTTTGAGTACTAACGGATTGTACTAACTAGTGTACTAACCTTTGTTAAAATCACACATAGTACCCGTACTATGCGTATGGTACCCATACTATGCTTTAAGTTAGTACACTGGCTAGTAAAATCCGTTAGTACCCATAGCATTACTCCTGACCAAAACCCCCAAAGTTCCCCAAGCCTCTCCTTCCACCGTTCACCGGCAACCACACAAGCAAACAACACTTCAACAACAAGAATTCCAACATCAAACTCCAAAAGAGCCCAAGATCATCAACAAAAGAGTGGCAGCCTACTAGGTTGGTTGGGAAATTTTCACAAACTGTTGGAGGGCGGCAAAGACTGAGTGGTGGATCGCAAACGACAAGGGCTTTTTTTTTTTTTTTTTTTTGGGGGGGGGGGGGGGGGGTGTTGGGGTGTGGTAGGGTTCGAAGAAGGGATGGTGGTGGAATGGTGGATTTCCAATTGAATATCGATCGGAATCCAAACTCAAATATGCGTAGTCGCAAGAAAGAATGGTGGCCAGATTTTGGCAATTAATGGGTGCATTGTTGTCGGGATTAGGTGGGTTTCAGTGAGGAAGGGTCAGGGGGGTGGATGGAGGTGGTTTTGGGAGGAACAATGGCTGGAAAAGTGGCCAAAAAGCCGCTGGCATCGCTTGCTAACGTGTGCCGCCGAGATGAAGAAATAAAGATAGGAGGAGTTAGGGTTTATATATATATATATATATATATACACACATATAGGGGTAAAATGTCATAATTACCTTTTAACGATACTTAAATTTACCAAGTTAACGGACATAATTAACGGTTGATGGGTAATTGTTGTTTTCAAACTTTTCCGATATGAAATTGTCTTTACGGTAAACTTCGGGTGGGAGGATGTCTTTCGGCCTATATAAAAATATCAGCTCCGACTTCTTAGAGGTTATATTTTTCTTTGCCCTTTTCCAGATCTGAACAATATTAATTAGTTCCTCTAACTACATGTATGTTTAACGCCAATAAATTAGCATTACGAAAAAGAAAAAAAAATGAACTTCATGCCATTACATGGAGGAACAGAAGAAATTAAAACCTAATATTCATAACACTGTCAATAATTATCATATAACGAAAGAAATTAGCAAACTACATAATGCCTTATCCTAATTACTTTTTCCATTAATAATGAATTTAGATAAAAACTATTAATTAACTTTACCCTAATCTAAAGTACTAGTATTTGATTTCAAG